>NC_134489.1:97907279-97927279 GCF_040206685.1 Ascaphus truei
GGCTCCTTCTCCATAATGCAGCAATCTACATTGGTAAACTTCAAAATAGCTTCATGTTTTTTGTCTTTGTGTATATCTTGAACATAAGGGTGCTCTTGATTCCTGTCTGTAGCGTGTTTATTTTTTGGCGACACAATTGAAGGGTATGTAACTCCCCCGCAATACCACTGCCGTGATCTGCGTAGGGTGATCACAAACACCAGCAGGAGCAGCTATATATATATATATCTAAATATGCACACCGTAGTATTTCCATTTGCTATATATGTATATATATAGCGATATTCTGCAGCAAGGGGACATGCTTGACCCCTCCCCTGCCAGAAGAACGAGATGCAGTAGTGGTCTCTGTGGCAGGGAAGATACTTTCGAAGCGCAGGTAATCCATGCGTTAAAATATATTTTTAAGAGACGGCTGCATTTCCTGCTGAATTATGTTTCCTTTTCATAAATACATTTGTTTGAGTGTTTTTGACTCAAATAAGTGGGATTATGGGACAGAAATAACATGCAATGTGGCCTGAATAATGTGTATACCCTCCAGTTGTACCTATTATGTATTGTACTTATTGCTGCCAGTGGCTGAAGCTGGGAGATTGATAACGTATCTGCTAATGATCAACTGGTTAGGATGGATTTAATAACATTCTAGTGTGTGTATATATAGTAAATACACATTTTATTGATACCATCATGTTATTGCGCCTCCTTCGGGGGGCGTCACCTTCCTGACAGCTCCTCTGTCCCGCACTGAGATACAGCAGCAAATACACTGTGCCTATTCTGTATAATGTTTCAGGGTCGGCTGCCAGGAGGACTCTATGATCATGGGGCGGCTCTCTATCTGCTGCCAGGAGGACTCTATGATCCTGGGGCGGCTCTCTATCTGCTGCTAGGTGGACTCTATGATCCTGGGGCGGCTCTCTATCTGCTGCTAGGTGGACTCTATGATCCTGGGGCCGCTCTCCCTCTGCAGCCAGGAGAACTCTATGATCCTGGGGCGGCTCTCTATCTGCTGCCAGGAGGACTCTATGATCCTGGGGCGGCTCTCTATTTGCTGCTAGGTGGACTCTCTATGATCCTGGGGCGACACTCCCTCTGCAGCCAGGATAACTCTATGATCCTAGGGCGGCTCTCTATCTGCTGCTAGGTGGACTCTATGATCCTGGGGCAGCTCTCCCTCTGCAGTCAGGAGAACTCTATGATCATAGGGCGGCTCTCTATCTGCTGCCAGGTGGACTCTATGATCTTGGGGTGGCTCTCTATCTGCTGGCAGGTGGACTCTATGATCCTCCTGGGGCGGCTCTATCTGCTGCTAGGTGGACTCTCTATGATCCTGGGGCGACTCTCCCTCTGCAGCTAGGATAACTCTATGATCCAGGGGTGGCTCTCCATCTGCTGCTAGCAGGACTCTATGATCTTGGGGCGGCTCTCTATCTGCTGCCAGGAGGACTCTAATCATTGGAGGACTTTCTATCCCCTACATCTAAAGACCTAATTGGTTGCTGCAGTGCAACACCTGGGGGTTGTGTTTCCTGGATTGGAGACTTGGAGAAGCAGGCTACTGCTGAGGAGGATCCAGAGAGTGGAAATTGTAAGGCTGCGCTTATAGTGCTGGTGACACGACGTCGCGTCAAAACAAATTCTATTGCCGCCGTCACGCCCTGCTTATAGTAAGCGCAGCGCGACGGCTTGTTCGCGAGCACTGGAAATCATCTCAATTAGATTTTTCCAGCGACCGTAGCCTGACGTCGCCGGCACTATAAGCGTAGCCTAAGATCCGACACCCCTCCCCCCCAATCCAGGAGCAGAGACCGGACATCATTAACGTAAGCAGACCCTGTAATTGACCATAGTCCCCCAATAATACCTACAGACCCTAATAACTATCACCCCCAACAATAATTACAGACCCCACTAGTACCCCCCAGATCCTATATTAACCATACACCCCCTAATAATAACTACAGGCTTGGTAACTATCGCCTCCAACAAAAACCCTATAATAACTAAGTAGGGGATTGGGGAATGAGAATTTTCCCAGGAGGGGGATAGGGTGGGTATGTTGGCGATAGGCTTCCAAATCCTATATACATCCCACCCAGGCTATCCCCATTGTCTTTCGTTTTTCATTCTACCATGTGAGCGGATTTCCAACACGCTTCTAATAGCGGATAAGAGCAGCAGCACATTCCTGGAACGCAAAGAGTTGTATTACATCGGAACCAAGGACAAAACTCTGCGTTAGGACACTGTGATTGCTGGGGTTATCTGATTAACCCCAACGGACCAGAAAAGATTTTGCACATTTACAGAAGGATTGGGCTGGCAATTTATGCCCTTGCAAAAGGACATTTTAAAAGACAATCTTCTGGTGCTTTGCACCTTTCTGGACATTATCCCCTGTTCCTATACCAGTAAGTGTAATTAATAAGTGTATTCTGCAGTTGTCTTGTGTTTGCCTATCAAGGGAATAAATCTCAGTTTATTTTGCTCAACTTCTTCTGCTCAATTGGGATCCACAAAATATAAATTTGTTAATAAGTGCGTCCCCTGTGACATGGAGCTACACAGGTTAACCTGCACTCGTATCATTGCAATTCGTGCAATGTAAAGCGTGAGACGTGGGGTTTCTGGATACAAACAAATCATCATTTTAATGGGAAAGCCTCAGATTTCTATCCGGGAGACTCCATACGACGCTGGAAACGTGAGACAGCCGCCAGGTGTGAAGTTGTGTTAATGGGTTTGGATCATCTGTTTCTACCGCCTGTCCTACCAGACACAGACATGTCTTCCGACTCCAGCAAGAAAAGGAAACCCACAGTAATCTGGAGGGGAAGAGAAGCCGCCATGAGGAGCAGGTAAACCACTAGCTGCCAGAGCAATGTGTAGCAGGACGCCTCCTCGGCCATGCCACTCTGGATATAGGTGCCTCCTCGTTCAGAGGCCACTCCCCCAGGGCCATAGACCACACCTCTATGGATATAGTTCACTCCTCTGCAATATGCCACACCTCCGCATAGAAACCTGCTGCAGAGACTGATGGCTGAAGTCCAGGATCTGAAGAGCAAAGTCTGGGTGAGAGAGGTGCGGAGGGAGGCAATGTGTGATGGGATGTAACACATGAACCTCCTTGTGGATGGACGGACACAGACGAGGGTACCGAGTCCCTTAAGCATGTAACATAGTAAGCGCAGGCCCGCTCGCACGATGTTGCGCGTGTTTAGTGGCTATAGGTCAAACAGTGACGCTCACAGCTAGGAGGCTTGGCCATGACATCACAACAGTAGGCCACACTGTGATTGGCTCACAGTGTCACGTGGCACGGCAGCCGCTCGAAAATCCAAATTTCTTTGTATTTCCACACAGCTGCCGTGCCAACACTGTCTGCCGTGCACGCATCGGCACTGGATAAACTGTCATAGGGAGGCAGGTATTTATCATTGCCTCGCCAGCGCTTAGTATAATACCAGCCTTTAGCGACAGTGAGGGAGAGGAGTACATTGCTATCGGTAATACAAGCACCCCGGACATCCACGGACCAAGGAGTGAAGCGCCACTGGTTACCTGATGACATCTGATAGCGGGTCGCTGGATTCAAGTACGCCTGGTCACGAGGACGCCTGCACTCACCGGGATCAGGAGAGAACAACGGCGGTCGTTCGCGTAGTGGGAGCCGGTCATCTGCTGTAGTGGTAACATGTACCTAAACATGCCATGTTTTAAAGATTGAGATTTACATATCCAATTAATCTAATCACAATATACTTACCATACTATACTATGACAGTTGTGCGCAGTCTTTTCTCTTTTTTGTTAGTCCCCGTGACGATAAGCCATCTAATTTGATCAGCAGTAGACGCTCAGTACGTGTATGAGGTTATTTAGCACACTGCTACATTGTCACAACATGTATCACTATTATACATTTATTACATTTATGTCAAATAGCTCACTATCTCACCACGGATAGTCCTACTAATAATTTGTTAATAATTAACACCTTTATGATCATAGTATCACTATAATACCTTACACAATCCAGTGTTTTTGTTGTTGTTTTTTTTAGCCGGGACAGTCCCGGAGTTACTGCGCTTGTCCTGGTATCACGACAATTATTTGAAAATGTTTCAAATGTCCCGGTTTTGGCTGCAAGGGAGGGGGCGGGGTCAGTATGAGGGGCTGAAAGGAACCTTTCCTCTGCCAAAAGAGCTGGAGGCCTTGTGACTGGATACACACATCTGCACCCTGCAGCAGACTCCCCGGGAAGCTTTGGCACGCACTGACAAAGTTATCTCCGATTTTGGTAGAACGTACGGATCCGGGAAACGAAAGAACCAACACACAGACAGTGTTTCAATCCTTCCGCCTCAGTTTATTAAGCATAGGGTTAAGATTTTTATTCAGGGAAACAGAGGGGTTTGGTTAGAGGCGTAGCACAGGTGTAACCTGGGTGTGGCTTGGGTTAGAGGCGTGATTTAGGGGCAGGACATATTAGTGACATGATTTTGGGACGTGATTCTCCCAATACAGGCACTGTCTGAATACATAGCTTATTCATTGTCTGTTATCAAAAGAAACCTTGAGTCTCTAGCAACTAAGTTATACGATTTTGCCTCTTTCAGAGAACCAGTCTATTGTATATTAACTAAAACAGCCGGAAACTGACAATACAAAAAGTATCTTAGCACATATCCTGAGCAGGGAGAAAGGACATGTATTTTGGCAGAAGCTGAATACATTAGAAATTATCTCAGCAAAAGGCCGACTACAGAATCTTAGCTGGTTATGAACAGACAAAATGGATGGCTTAACACAAGTGCAGATTCTGGCCTGACCTACTGGTCCTAACAGGGGCGGGGCCATTATCAGGGGGCGGGGCCAGTATCGGCAGGAACAGAGCTGCTGTGCTAGGGATATGAAGAGAGAAACATGCAGCTGCAGATTCAGCCACAGAGGGCGCTGCATGGCTGCTGCTCAGAGCTGGTTCATGTGGGACAGTGTGTGGGGGGCAGTCTGTGTGTGTTTGTGTGATGGTCAGTCTTTGTGAATGGTGTGTGAGTTTGTACAGGTCACTGGCTGTGTCTGTGCAGGCCTGTCTGTGAGGTCAGTGGCTGTGTGAGAGTTGTGCAGGTGTGTGTGGTGCAGGTCTGTGTTGTGTGCAAAGTTGTAGTTAATGCATGTGTGTGTGCAAAGTGTGTGGTTGTTTATTGAAGTGAAACTTCTTAGCTAACGGTGCGTCTTACAACATTCTCATAGGGTAAAATAGGTTTAGTTGTAACACAATTTAGAAACGGAAGTGAGGGACTGCGCATGTACTAAATTTGACCGGGTCACCGGAAGCACAGAACCGCTGGTTGTGACCGGGTCACCGGAAGCACAGAACCGCTGGTTGTGACCGGGTCACCGGAAGCACAGTACCGCTGGCTGTGACCGGGTCACCGGAAGCACAGTGCTGCAGCCTGTAACAGTCTCCGTGGGGCGGGGTGTGAGTTGGGAGCAGGGCCGAGGTCCTGGCCCTAGGACTCCACACACACACACTCACCTCACAGGCCCTGCAGCCGGAAGGGGACGGAGCTGCACGAGCATGGTCCGACCCAAAGGGGCACAGTACCGCTGCGTCTGCCTGCACCACCGGCCCGCAGCTGCATGCGTACGTGCAGAACCTCACCGTGCGGAGTGGCTGCTCCGGCATGCTGATCCCCGGACTAGTCCCTGCGGAGGACACAGTGTCAGGGAGATGGCGTGATGTCACCCATGCGGCATGATGTCACCCACAGAGTCTGAGCTATGTTCTATTACACACACATACACACACACCATTTCTATTTCAGAGGTAGCCAACTCCAGTCCTTAAGGGCCAGTTGAAGACTGAGCCACCTGTGCTGAAGCAGGGATATCCTGAAAACCTGACCTGTTGGGGGCCTTGAACTGAAGTTGGCCACCTCTGTTCTAGTTAATAAAATGATTTTTTTCCCGAAGGAGCAGTGACAGTGGAATCCAAAAACAGGTTTGCTTACTTCAAAGGCAGCAACATTACAAGTAAGCTACAATGTCAGCCCGGTGACAATGTATCTGTGTTCAACTTGTTAAAGATTGTGGAAAAGCTTGCTCAGTTTTATAAAGGTTAAAGCAGCAATACTACATTCCTCCGTTTTTTTTTTCTTATTTGTATATGTAAAGCGTGTGACAATGTAAAATTCTACCTAAGCCGGCAACCGTTTGGTGCTCCTTTTTTTTATAAATCTGTAAAAATCCCGATTGTGTGCCTAATGAAATGGCCGCCTTCTAACGTTGTGCTTCAGTCTGTGAAATGCTGCAGCTGATATGTAACATTATATTACTAAGTGTAACACACTATTGTTACAGCTGTCAGAGTAAGACCTGTTTGTGATACTTTGTTCCTAAGGGCAGAGCTAAAAAAGGTATGTCAGAGCCTGTATCAAAAGAGGAAGTGGATATGACTTTCTAAATGGCTGCTGCAGCAACCAAAGGATGTCAAGTACATTTAAAAAAAAAATCATTAAAAATGGCATTAGGAGTTAAAAACAAATGCAGATCGTATTATCTAATACTATAGAACTGATAATAAAAAACATAGGATTTTTTACGTTTTGTTGCATTAACACACTAGTAATGCTCAGGAACAGAAAGAGCCCCTTTAACCCTTCCCCTGCCAGAGATCAGCAGTGCAGTAACAGAAAATCTTTCGAAAACCATTTCAAAATACTTTGTACGTGTTTAGTGTCTGTCATCTGGTTTTAATCTATGAAACACGTCACTGCCAGTTCAATAGGATCTTATTAGGTATGTACCTTAAGCCTGCTGTGCTTTTTCTGAAAACTCACGTGTACATTCTTAGAAAGTGTCTTTTCCGCGAGCGGACCCGTGGCCTTCCCCCCTCCTCTCCTACCTTCACCAAACCTTTTGGTTTATTTTTAGTATAACATATATGGTTGTTATGCATGAAAGATGTTAGTACATTGATTGTTTGATGCATCTGTACTGTTACTTGAAAACAATAAAAATTACAAGTTAAAAAAAAAAGTGTATTTTCTGAACGATCCATAATTATATATATAATTTGCTACATATTCCAGAACTTCAGTTAAAGCAGGGGAGCGTAATCTTTTCCCCCTGCGCCCCCTTGCCGGCTTCCCCCCCCCCCTGCTTACCTTGATTCAGACGTCCTGATGCCGCGTTGCCATGGCGACGTGTCGACAGGAGCCGTTTGAATCAAGGTATGAAGAAGTTTACAGAGGCCTTGCAGCTCCCCCGGAATTAATTTAAATGCCTTCGGGAAGAGCGTGAGGCTTCTGTAACCGCCGCGCCCCGCTGCGAATCTCGCCCCCCCACTTTGCTCACCGCTGAGTTAAAGGATCGACTGATCCTCATGCAACTAGAGAAATCTAAACTGTTCCTCCTATACAAAGCTCTCCTTCTGTTACTAATTGAGTTATGAGTGCTGTCAGGTAAGAGTCGAGAAATTTATGTTTTTAAGAAGGCAATCCTGACTTTTTAAGAGGGATATTCTAATGAAGAGACTGATGTATGTAAAGTAATTGTGATACAATTAAAGCGAGGGAGTGTGATGAAATTAAAGCGCACACGTAATAATTTTATTTAATATTTTTTTTAAAAGCTGTATCGGTATCACAATACAGCGGACATAAGCGCTCACTTTTTGGTAGCTGCGTCTCATTAGGCTAAAAAAACAAATCAGTCTTATAGACGTCAATGCTGCAGAATAATCAAGTGCCGGTACGGGTATTCAAGTCATTGAGAGTAAACGCCGGATCAGGTCCGCTAGCCCGTACCGGCACCAAATTTATCTGCCCCAATGTAGAAATAAAAACCACACCATCAGACTTGAAGGCTCTGATTTTTTTTTAACCCTTTGGATGTCCTGTGGAGTGCTGGACGCTATCTGACCAACACAGAAAAGGTTGTGGACTCTGTGTCTGTTATCAGTGATGTCGCGATCACGTGAGCATTCTGAGGCGCCGTTAAGTACTCGCGGTATGCCGGAGGAGCTGTTGCACTCTGGTGTCGCGGCGCCTCCGGAACTCAAATGGTTAAAGAAATAATTCTAACTTCAATGGGTGAAACAGGCGGGGAACACCCACTCAGTCAGAAAAATCAGGATGCACTAGGGGTAGATGGGGTCAAAGACAAAACTATGCCAGGGAATGTCTCCAAGAGGGAGAGTGGGCAGAGAGGAAGCCCCCAAAGGAAATGCATTAGCTAATCTTAGAGTAGGCACCAGTATTAATTAGCAAAGCCTCAAGGTGTATGGGGTTAGGGTTTGCAATGCTGTAAGCAGGGGAAAGGCATACAGAGTGTAGGCCACGGAGGCTACCACTAATGAAAATTAGAACGTGGTAGTATATAGAGGTCCAAGTAGGATCCGTCAAAATAAAAATAAAAGCCCAGACCCCAAGAGGCTGAATCGCTGTTGGGAGGAAGCAGTTACAGCCTGTGGACGAGCAGAGGCATTGCGAAAGCCTGACAGTAACTGCGGTTCTATATATGTGTAGACCTCACAATCGGGATAAACAGTGGCCGGAGGTGAGGGTGAGCCCTAATCGTAAAGCTGCTACCGTGGTTTTTACCCCTGTGATTTAACCCTTACCCTCACCTTTCCCAGCCTGTCTCTCGGGCTGCAACTTCAGCCCCACACTGCACTAAGTGAGGCGTCCCCCCTGACCTAGGCCCTACCTCCAATGGAGGCTTTGCAGATTAAGGGATTTCCTCTGTCCTTCCTTCATCTCAGGCCCCCTGACCCCTGCCCCGCCCACCTGCAGAGGGATTTCCCTCTGTTCTTTCTTTCCTGCATCTCAGGCCTCGCAATGTGCCGCCAGGGGGAGGGGGTTCACGTTTTCCTCCGCAATATTATGATACGACCTTTCCTCGGTTGCTCGACTGCTAAAACTCTGACTCAGGCCCTCATTCTCTCCCGTCTTGATTACTGCAACCTCCTGCTGTCCGGCCTTCCTGCCTCTCACCTGTCTCCCCTACAATCTATCCTAAACGCTGCTGCCAGAATCACTCTACTCTTTCCTAAATCTGTCTCAGCATCTCCCCTCATGAAATCCCTCTCCTCGCTTCCGATCAAATCCCGCATCTCACACTCCATTCTTCTCCTCACTTTTAAAGCTTCACACTCTTCTGCCCCTCCTTATATCTCAGCCCTAATTTCTCACTATACACCATCCCGACTCGTGTGTTCTGCTCAAGGATATCTTCTCTCTACCCCTTTTGTATCTAAAGCCCTCTCCCGCCTTAAACCCTTCTCACTGACTGCCCCAAACCTCTGGAATGCCCTTCCCCTCAATATCTGACTAGCAACCACTCTATCCACCTTGAAGACTCATCTGCTTTAGGAAGCACATACGAGTAGCTCCGTGGCTGAACCCTTACACCTCATACATAAACTTTGGCCCCTTGCAGACACACTTACCAGAACACCCTCCTACTGTGTCCGTACGTTCTTCCTACCTACCAATTAGATTGTAAGCTCTTCGGAGCAGGGACTCCTTTTCTTAAAGGTTACTTTTGTCTTCCTGTGTGTTATTTGTATTATTTATATGATTGTCACGTGTATTACTGCTTGGAAGCGCTATGTACATTAATGGTGCTATATAAATAAAGACATACATTTAGTGTGTTATTTTCTATAGAATTCTCGAACCACACACATAGAAATACTAAAGTGTAAAATAGCACAAAGGGGAAACCCAACAGAGACGAAATTAACCATGTAATGATGATGATTGAAAAAAAAAAATAGCAAGAGCTCGATGGGGTTGGTGAAAACTTTATACCTATTCTCGACCAATACAACAATATCGATGGTTGTCCAATAACACTTTTTTCATTGATCCAGTTATTTAAACTGAGCAAGTAGTGAAGGGGTTAAAAGATTCAGAATTGAAAGACCGATAAACATTCCAAGTTTTAGGCTTACGGAAAAAGAAACTGCTTTATTTTATGATCGCTAGACCAGTATTTTAACATCTGGACCATCCTTTATACATAATTCCTAACAAGGCTATTAGGATCTCAATGCCCCGAGCTGCGCCTTATTCTTTAAATCCGTGCTTTCGTTTGTCTTAATGCTTCTGTCTATACTTGACCGAGATTTTTTTATATAGAAAATATATTTTAGATCAATATTTAAGGGAGCAATTCATGCAATATCTTGTGTGCGCTTTTTAAAAATAAATCAGTATTAGATAACTTAATTATTTTTTTTTAATTCAACTCTTACTGCCATTTGTAATGAGTTTTAATATACTGAGCATCCTCTGATTTGCATAGCAAGCTTTAGCCCACTTACCCAGCGGCAAAAGATATTTGTAGCACTTTGCTGTTTGTGATAATTTGTTGCCAATATTCACAGCAGTTTGAGCTGCAAACTGTAACAATAGATCATATTGCCTAAGTTTTATAAGAATATATTGTAGTTGCTGAGTTACACTGAAGGATTGATTGATTGAAACTGAAAGGCAGCCATTAAGCGAACCTTGGGAAGCAGGATCTTTGCTGATCGATCACAGGAGAACTAATCGCTTACCTAAGCTGCCAATTAGTTTTCAATAAAAGATAACCAAAGGCTGTATATATTTAAAAGAATAAGATTTTTCATATAGCACTTTTTAAAGACCAACTTATATACAATGCTGGATATATATTCACAAGAACTTCAAGAAAATATTCACATTGGGCAGAAAAACAAACAGTATTGTCTTGATATACTGGTGGGAAATGACATGTTGGGGGGTAGGCGGGGGGTAGGTCATTGGTCATGTTCAGCCACCGGCTTCGTATAACCTACTTTCTGCAATTTGTTATGTTTGGATTCGGACAAACGGCTTCAGCGCTGTCACCTTGTCCGTGCGCTTGTAAAGACTTGCATTTCTCTATAAAACAAAAACATACTGAGCAAAAAGGTGGTTTCTTGCATTTTTATTAAAGTATAATATTTAATCCATGAAAAAAAAAAAAAAACATTAAATATTTATATATATATTTAAAAAAAAATGATTGCTTCCATGAGGCGTCTGCAGATTCGTCATACAAAAAGATTCTTCATACCAATTAAATTATTTCCCAGTCTTCTCCCCGATCATGAGATTGCAACTGCTGCCCCGCCCCCAGTGTGAAACAAATGCAGCTTCTTTGCAGATTAACCTTTTAACTGCTAAAAACAGGGCTGCAACATTTTGTGGTGTGGAGTATTGCAGGTATCTTTGGCATCTGAGAGGTTCAAATGCAACGAATAGAAAATGTCAGTTTATATATAAAAAAAAAAAAGCCGTTTCAAGTTTGACAACGAAAAAGAAACGTTGTAACACACACACACACACACACACACACACACACACACACACACACACACACGGTAGTGTTTAAAGTGGAGGTGGTCGAAGGACTGTAGGAGCGGTCCACAGGACAGCTGAAGGAGTGTGGAGCAAACCTCTGACGGAGGAGACGGCGGGGCACACCCGGCAGTGGAGGGGTTAAAAGGTGCATTCACTTTTACACCATTTACATTGTCGGACATTTATTAAAGTACTGCACCTTTCTTCACTGCACTTCAGCAAAAACTGAAGCCGCTATGGAGGAAAATAAAAAGCACATAATATGCTGCATTCTCTGTCGGTCCCATCCCAGATGAAATATCTCAGGAGTTAGTTGTTCTCAGCACCTGTATTTTGGCCTCGCTGGCCTGGCTTCTCCATGTTTGGACACATGGTGTACAAGTGGGTAGAGAGTGAAGGAACAGATGTGGAGACAGCATCAATATGCCTTAATTCAGGGTCTGTATTAAATATCGTAAAGAACAGGAACAGCAGTAAGAAAAATATATTTTTTTAAAAGAGTGAATGCATCGGACAATAAACATTCTCACTACTTTAAAAAAAAAAAAAAAAGGAAGACCATTCCTGACGGTTTTGGGACATTCCTACTTATAAGAACCCTGGTTGTCTGACCAGAAGCGCTTACACTTAGCAAGGGAGCAGAATCCCACATATGCACCGACTGAAACAGTAATGTGTCCCTCATGAAGTAAGTTGGTACCGGAGTTGCGGTTATCACAGGCTGGGTTGCTGTGTAGGCTCCCTCACACAAACACACAAATAAAAAAGCAGACAACGGAATAAGGGGCCGTTGGCAGTCACTGTTGAAGGGGATGTCCCCTCGCGTCCGACTTAACCCCAATTCCCAGTCTAGAGAGTTGTTTATTGCAAGTTCACACACACACACACACAAAGATTGTGCCGTAACAAGGGCAATCTGGAGGTGCAAATGCAGTTCCGCCCCTACGGACAACAGAGTATCTTGGTGGGAACGGGGCAGTGCAGCTAGGGTCAACCTGATGTCCTTCCCCTGCCCCATGACCATCCCGGGTCTGGTGCCGGTAGTTTCCAGGGTAAGATCAGGTGCTATTCCCCTGCTCCTGCTCAAACAGCAGCATGGCAAGCTGTGAGCGGGAGCCCAGGCCTTCCAGGTTGCTCTGCACGCACCGGTGATAGATCTCCTCGCTAAGTCGCGGGTTACACGCCCGTGGCCGGTAAAGCTGCAGCAGTGCTGGCTCCACTGCCCGGAAGACGTGGAGCCCCGAGTATCGGATGAACATCTCATAGACATCCAGCATCTCCAGGATCTCCTCGTTCTCCTGCGCATCGGCCGCCATCTTGGTGCGGGCCGCCATGTAGTCGGCATTGTAGAAGCAGGCCTCCTCAAAGACATCTCGGTCAAAGCGCCCGGCGTCTCTGACAAGCTCCAGCGTGGCGGGAGGTGGCTGCTGACCGTGCTCGGACACCTCGGGATTGTAACCTTGGAAGTGGATGGGGAAGAAGACTTGCCAGTTGTTTATGGTATTCATGCGGCAGCGGTTTAGGAACTCCGTGCTGACGTGGCTGCCCACGCCTGCGAGGAAGAAGAGGGTGTCCACTGGGTGCTTCTTGGAGATGATGTCCATGAGTCGGATCTGGGATGGGGCGTCTGTCTTCACGCTGATCCAAGGGATCTTGATGTCCCGGTACTTGTGCTCATACTCTGCAATCTGGCTCTTGACCTGGCCGAAGATGTCGTTCTGGCTGACCTGCTGGGCCTGGAAGGGGTCATAGATAAAGAGCAGAGTGAGGAGCGAGTTCTCATTGCTTTGGATGTCCGTAAAAGCTTGCAGGAACCGTGCAGCGTGCTCTCGGTCTTGTGCCGTCAGCGGAAGGATGATGTTGATGCGGCTGGCCTCGGTGACATATGGCATGGGGATGATTTCCACCTCGCTGAGCGGGCGCACTAGGTGGACGCGCTTGGTGATGGACCGGCTGTGGCCTTTTTGGGTCACCAACTCCAGCTGAAGGTCCAGCGTGTACTCCATGCCTCGCGTGGGGTCGAAGCGCCGATACCCATTTAGCAGCTGCTGTTTGCGTACGTGCAGCACCGGCTGGTACTTTCGGTTCAGCTCGTCCACCGCCGTGCTGATGACGTCAGCCACATCTGCTAGGTCGGAGCCAATCAACTCGCACTTAGGGGAGCCGTCAGCGCAAGAGAAGGCTTGCTCCTCTGTGAAGTAATCCCAGCGTAACACCTCGAAGCGTGTTCGTGGTTGGAAGGGAGCGTTGATCCCCAGGGGCCAGCTGGCTGCTTGCTCCCCTTCCACCGTCAAGCTACTGGTATTCCGAATCTCCCTCTGTGAAAACAAATGGCAAGGGATGTGAGGAAATAAACAAGGGTGGTAACAAAAGTCCATTAGATACAGACACAACCAGTGGTCGATTTGTCTTTAAAAAAAAAAAAAAAAAAAAAAAAGGAGTACAGTGAGACTTAAAAAGATTCTATGGGGCCATTCATGAGAATTCCCATTCAAGTCAATCGTTACGATTCCACTTTAATTATTAACGCAGCAATCCCGCTATAGAGTTGTTGTTTTTTTTAATATCTTAACCTGAACTGGGCAGTACCACCGGAGCTCATTGGTAGTTCCTCAACATCTAATATCTCTGGAAACTAGGGGTCCCCGGATGTCAGAGAACCCCCAGTTTAGGTAAGAGAAGATTACACTTGGGATTTCTGCTTTACCTAGGGGGGAGAATGTTGAAAAGGTTGTAGGAGATTTTAAAACAGGCTGGAGGGGGGAGGGACAAGAAACAGATAACTAAATAGAATAGATGGGGATAGATAGCAAGGTGGTATGGAGGTAGAATGGGGGCAAGTGGGAGTTTTGCAAGCAGCGAGATACCCATAGTAAATACAGATAATGCTAGAAAACTTCTAAAGACTGAACACAAATGGCACAGACAGGCAGGAGCAGATAAGATGATAGTACAGACTGAAAAACACCTTAAATGCATGTGTGCTAATGCAAGAAGCCTGGCCAACAAAATGGGGGAGCGTGTCTTACAGTAATAGCTGCAAGGGAGCAGTATGATATCATAGCCATTACTGAAACATGGTGGCATGAAACTCATGAATGGGCAGTTAAAGAAGAGAAAGTGGAGTATGTTTATATCTAAAACCTATTATAAAGGGAAGATGTTTATGAAGGGAATGATAAAAATATAGAGGCCTTGTGGATAGAAATTAGCAGTGGAGGTAAAAAGCACAAAGAAAATGTTAGTAGTGATATACAGGCATACCTCGCATTAACGTACGCAATGGGACCGGAGCATGTATGTAAAGCACTACCTTTTTCCCACTTATATGAATGTACTGTACTGCAATCATCATATACGTGCATAACTGATGTAAATAACACATTTGTAACATGCTCTATAGTCTCCCCGCTTGCGCACAGCTTCGGTACAGGTAGGGAGCCGGTATTTCTGTTCAGTACGTGATGACAGGCGCATGCGTGAGCTGCCGTTTGCCTATTGGGTGATATGTACTTACACGCGAGTGTACTTAAAGCGGGGTATGCCTGTACTATAAACCACCAAATATCTGTGAGATTGAGGAAGCTAAAATACTTTTGCAAATGGAGAAGGCATCCAAACTAGGTCATGTTTGCATTATGGGTGATTTTAATTATCCAGACAGACTGGGGCAATGAGATTAGCATCACAATGAAATGGGGGTGCTTAAAGACAATTATATGACCCAAATTATTGAGGAACCAACCAGGAGAGGGGTAATATCAAACAAACAATGTAGAAGTCATAACAAATATTCAAGTCCTGCAACATTTGGGTAACAATGATCATAACATGGTCTCATTTGAAATAAATTATCAAAAACCATATTACTTGGGTTCAAAGACCTTAAACTTTAGAAAGGCAGATTTTAATAAACTGAGGACTAATCTACACTGAATAAATTGGGATTATGTTTTTACAGAGGAAAATGTGAAAGAAATGGGCAGTTTTTAAATCATTGTTAGAAAAGCACACTTATCAGTGTAAGAAACAAGTCTAAACCAATGTGGCTAAATAAACAGGTAGGGGAGAAAAGGGGAAAGAAGAGGCAGGCGTTTAGAGTCTTAAAGTCAGAAGGGACAGAGACATCGTATCAAAATTATAAGGAATGTAACAAAAATTGCAAAAGGGCAATCAAATTAGCAAAAATGGACAATGAAAAAAAGGATTGCAATAGAAAGTAAGATCAACCCTAAAAAGTTCTTTAAGTACCTTAACAAAAAAATGAGGAAAGAAAATATAGGACCTTTTTAGTGTGAGATGGGTAGGCAGATTATTGGAGATCAGGAAAAAGCAGAGGTATTAAACACATTATTTGCCTCTGTGTTTACCAGGGAAGAATCAATTGCAATAGTAGTTCCGCAGGAGGAAGCCACAACCTCCATATTAATGAGTAATTGGTTAACTGAGGAAGAAGTTCATAGGCGGCTTGATAAAATTAAAGTAAATAAGGCACCTGGCCCCGATGGCATACAGTACATCCAAGAATTCTCAAAGAGTTAAGCTCAGTAATAGCCAAACCATTATATTTAATATTCAAGGACTCCATTTCCACAGGCTCAGTATCACAAGATTGGCGTAAAGCAGATGTGGTGCCTATATTTAAAAAGGGGGCTAGATCACAACCGGGGATTTACAGACCTGTAAGACTGACTTCAATAGTAGGGAAACTACTTGAAGGTTTAGTACAAAATATAGGATAAAGTATCTGTCATCTAAATTTAGCATAGGGTGAACTTAATGGTCCTTTTACAACCTCATCTACTATGTAACTATCTAGACGTGTATCACATTAAGGAAACCCTATTTGACCATATCTAAGGCTGCGGCCATAGTGCAGGCGCGCGTGCGCGTGACGGAGCACAAGTAGGCGTGCACATCTGTGGCCTGAGCGATCTGTGGAGTCAGATCACTTGAGCGATGGGGAGGCGTGGCCATGACATCACAAGGCCGATTCGCTCAAACCTGACCGTCACGCGAAAAATCTTAATTTTTTTGTCTGCTCAAAATCCTGCCACGCCCTATGCGACGCGCGAAGCGTGGCCGGTGCACTTCCACGCCCTATGCGACGCGCGCAGCGTGGCCGGTGCACTTCCACGCCCTATGCGACGCGCGCAGCGTGGCCGGTGCACTTCCACGCACTATGCGACGCACGCAGCGTGGCCGGTGCACTTCCACGCCCTATGCGACGCGCGCAGCGTGGCCGGTGCACTTCCACGCCCTATGCGACGTGCGCAGCGTGGCCGGTGCACTTCCACGCACTATGCGACGCACGCAGCGTGGCCGGTGCACTTCCACGCCCTATGCGACGCACGCAGCGTGGCCGGTGCACTTCCACGCCCTATGCGACGCGCGCAGCGTGGCCGGTGCACTTCCACGCCCTATGCGACGTGCGCAGCGTGGCCGGTGCACTTCCACGCCCTATGCGACGTGCGCAGCGTGGCCGGTGCACTTCCACGCCCTATGCGACGCGCGCAGCGTGGCCGGTGCACTTCCACGCCCTATGCGACGCGCGCAGCGTGGCCAGTGCACTTCCACGCACTATGTCCATTGCCTTAGGAAGATGTACACAATATTTGCGCTTGGAAAGCAGAAAGGGAGACAGGATCCCCAATAAATCTATTTTTTTCTTCAAAGAGGAACCGTAAGGTTGTCAATTTAAAAAAGTAGTGGTACTTCATACCCTCTAATACAGGGGTGGCCAACTCCACTCCTCAAGGCCACCAACAGGTCAGGTTTGAAGGATCTCTCTGCTTCGGCACAGGTGGCTCAATCAAAGACTGAGCCACCGGTGCTGAAGCAGGGATATCCCAAATACCTGGCCTGTTAGTGGCTCTTGAGGACAGGCGTTGGGGCCACCCCTGCTCTAATACTACCACCATTATTACTCTGAGCACTGGTCCCAACAACACTTTCATCTCTCACGGATAATGCTCATAAAAGACAAGCTGGCAGATGCACGAATTGGTAAAAGAAAATCCTGGGGCTTTTGTACAATAATAGAATGCTTTCATCGACTATAATTGATGCAAATGCCGGCTTCTCCCCCGAGGATGTAATAGCTGCCGTAAGCAGTGCATTTTATCTATTTGCATAAGTACCTCAGCCAAGACTTATGGCGGGACTGTGTCCTCATTCCCAGAAATACATTACGTACAATTCCCCCACAACATCCACAGCCTGACTGTATCTAGCAGGACATCATGCAAATACGTCCCCTACGTTTCTGCTTCCTTTACTCCAGGGGTGGCCAACTCCAGTCCTCAAGGGCCACCAACAGGTCAGGTGGCTCAATCCGTCCCAGCTTCAGCACAGGTGGCTCAGAAATTCAGTCTCCGATTGAGCTCCCTGTGCTGAAGCTGGGATATCCTTAAAACCTGAACTGTTGATGGCCCTTGAGGACTGGAGTTGGTCACTCCTGCCCTAAGCAAACCTGTACTAAATTGCTGAGATCTCCCTGTTAACGCCAGGGAAATATACAAGCTATTCAGGTAACAAGTAATAGAATGACACAGCAGGTGCAGTTAAGTAGCAGCGGAGAGATTTCCGGGGGAGGGGGGCAGGCATCTTTATAAGCCTTTCCAAATATAAAATGACATAAATGTATCTGTGAAATTCAGAGCAACGGGATACAATGTGATTAATATGGAAGATGAGTGCACATGGAGAAGAGACCTGTGAAAGTTTAAAGCAACAGTCGCACGCAAACCGAATTTGCATTTTATTTTACCTCTTATAAGAGATCCTTTCTCGCCCTTTCAAAATTTGATGTCTGAAATATTAAAAGAAAGCTCTCCCCACAGCCCAGTCTAAAGGTTGAAAAAACAAGAAAAGCGCACAACCCATAGTGTAGTAAAAAAATATATTATTTTATTTTGTATATTTATTATATACACACACACACACACACACACACACACACACACACACACACACACACACACACACACACACACACACACACACACACACACACACACACACACACACACACACACACACACACACACTATTGGTATAAATTTAAAATTAATATTTATAAACATAGAATAACTTGTGGGTATGTAATATCTGTTTTTTCTGTAGGGTATGTAATGTCGTTTTTTTCTGTATTATTAGGATATCCATATATTGTCAAATATATACATATACACACACACAGACACGTGTGTTATGTTATTTAATTATAATTTTAATTATTATGATGCTGTGACTGTAAGGATTCTACCTTCGAGGTATCACCCACTGTATAACACTAGATATATATATATATATTTATATATTTTTTTTTCACTGTATAGAAACTTTCTATCATTGTTTTAGAGTTTCATAAGTGATAAGGATTTAGGTTATTTACAATAATGATGTTGTATCTTAGTTAGGGCATTATTGCTATGTGTTTATTATCTAATATTTTTGATAGTGTAAGCAACTGTGTATTTTGTTGTTTTTTATTTTCCAAATCATGTTTTTCTTAAATTATTTTTTTTTCAATTCATGTATGTAGTATAGTTAGGTCATTATCTACTATTTTAGTATTGTGTATTTTGTATTTTGTGTTCCTTGTCTTATTCGTATTAATTATGATGATGTCATGTTTTAGTTAGGGTAATATTTATTGTTATACATATATTAGGTCGTGTGGTCAGCCTGTTGCGTGATGGTTCGGTTTAACACTGATTGAATAGGTATGGTAGCCTATAATGTTATGAGGAGAACGAACGAAACAGATTGGTGCATTTGTTCTGATCTCCTGTATTTTAACTGGACGTCCATGTTGTCAATCATACCTCCTGACGAAGCGTCGTATGATGCGAAACGCGTAGAGGTGACGTCACACGCAGTAGAGAGGAAGCGTCATTACGTTCCTCTGGGCAGCTGTGGTATTTGTAACGCGAGGTGAAGAAGTCTGTTACTTCAGCCGGAAGAACTTTACCACCGGATCATCTGGCAATTTGAGACCTTGCCATTGTGTTGGTACACTTGCTCCGTTCTACCCCTCCTTCAAGCTCCCTCCAGAGATGGTTTGATTCATTGTGATCCTAATTTTTATGTGTTATTCTATGTTTATAAATATTAATTATTTTAAATTTATACTAATAGTGTTTCTCTTCTCTTTTTTGCGCCCTGCTATATGTATATATTTTGGTTGTTTGCCCCACTGATCACGGGAGAGTGAGGAGCTGCAGAGAGATTTATATTCACACTTTGGGACATTACAAGAATTTTTGGGACTGCGTACACTTAATACTTTTTTCATTATATATATATATATATATATATATATATATAGCAACTGTAAATATTACTGTATGTTCATTTGCATGTCTTAGACAGGTCTGCAACCCTGTCTTTCCCCATTGTCACCCAGCATACAGCGCTTCCACTGCAGCAAGGGATTCTGGGAAATGACATGCAAATGAGCACACCGTGTCACCTTTTGCCTGAAATCCATTTTTACATGGAACCCATATAAGCTAATACTCACTGTTAATACAGCTTTTAAGCACAGCATGGGAATCAGATGCAAAGTCAGAGAACATGTTTCAACCTTCATGGGTCTCAGTGTGAGGT